>NW_027411977.1:162659819-162707319 GCF_047663935.1 Musca autumnalis | reverse complement strand
TATATATATATATATATATATATATATATATGAGATATTTGCCCCCATATCCAAGTCTCAAGAAATACAAGGGTAAGTTTTGTCAAACCAATTACATGGCCATATGGGAGCAAATATTTCATGACCCATGTTCAGGTTAGGGAGGGGAAATCCATCGGTATTTACAACGATAGCTCAGGATACCGTTTGATGAGCCGTGGGGGTCAAAAGAATAAAATAAAACAACAAAAGCAGTATCAGTTTAAATATAATAAATAATTGCCGTTTATTGATCGTATTTCTTTTCTATTCAACAACAAAGATTACCTTGTAATCTGGGGTGGCGACAGAGGCCTGTTAATATCAACTAGGATTACCAAGTGTAATCTGGGGTGGCGACAGAGGCCGGTTAGTATTAACGCGAGACGAATGGTTAATACGCGAAGTTAACTATTCAAAGGCTGATCGACAAGTGAACCCAGAGGTTCTTGCAATCGCAGGGATTGCAGCGATCGCAGAGGTTCTGAGTCGATTTAAACTACTACATTTACTTATTCCAATGAAAGAAAACTCAACAACCACCGCTCGTTAGCATCAACACTCTACGGTCTCCGCAGAGGGAACTTGCTGAGGTGATGCACGATGATGTCAATCAGCATCCGTGATCGACTGAGCTCGGGAAATTGAGTTGGAATGTATCAAACCTAAACATTCCGCCTCCCATGCTAGACCAATTGTCTAGCATTTTATTAAAAAGTTGGAATATATTCGATTCAAATGTTAGGAAAGAACGTAATGTAAGATTCCTAAGTGAGCTATGTACAATATACCGATATTAATTAAGATAGTGTGCGAGCGATTTAAGTTATTATGTTTAACAATTATTCACTTGGTGATTTTTAAAGCGGTCGATTTGAATTTCGTGTGCGATTTGCCATTGTGAACTATATTCTCTTTCGCAGTTTCCAGGGCACATTATTATCTATTAAAGGGATAGGAACCGGATTTACCTTTTTTTTTGTCGGCAGTTTCTCGACTTTTGACATTTGTAAAAGCCGGAGATGTGCATGGGCGTGACAAAGAAGAAGTAAACACTCGACTTTTGACCTTAGTAAAAGCCGGATCTGTCTTCGTTGAAGAAGCAACAACTTTTCTAATTTGCAAAGTATTAGTATCTGGAAGATTGCTTTGGCATTTATTAGAAGAGCGGGTCGACATATTACACTTAGACTCCCGACTTTTGACATTTGTAAAAGTCGGAGAAGTGCATGGCAAAGTAGAACTGCCTGTAGGGTGTCTGGGCTGCGACAAACCATAACTGGGATCTCCTCTTTTGACATCAGTAAATGAGGGAGACAGTTTTGAAATGTCCGGAGCAAGTACTCTTCTAACTTGTGGCCGGTGGAGAAGACTATGATGCCTTTGTTTACACCAGTTGCAACTATGTTTGCTCTGGCAAGATTTAACTACATGGCCACGCGATAAGCAATTTATACAATACTTATACTTTTTTACCAACGAGAATTTGTCCTCAAATGACAGTTTAGAAAATTGGGGGCAGAAACGCAGAACATGGCCCTGGTTAGGACAAATTGGGCAATAAGTGTTCGACAAATTAGTGGATCGAAGGGGTGATACATTTTGTGATTTGTGTACCGACAATAATTTTTTGGAGGAGTTGGATGAAACCACATTCGTGGTTGATGATTTTGCGACTTGATTTCCATACAGGCTTTGGATACACATAAGTGTTTGTATCCTCCCTGTGAGGAAAGCATCTAAGTCTTTCCAAGAAGGCAAAGACGACTTGTTTTTGATACTTTGCTCCCACAGAGTCAAAGTTAACCGTGGCAACCTTTGCAAACAAATATATACAACTATTGGATCCCAATGGTCCATAATGACGTCATAGACGGCCATTGCAGCAAGGCAACTATTAATCCCACGCTGGATAGTTTTCAAACCCGAAACTGTTTCTTTATCGAAAGAGGGGAGATTGAACAATTGATTTAAGTGGCTATTCACCAGAATGCGCTTATTGTCGTACGTATTCGACAAGGCTTTCCACGCTAAGGGGAAACTACAATTGGTGAGTGGAAATCTCGAAACGATTTCACGAGCCTCACCGGAGGTTTTTTATACTAAGTAGCACAGACGTTCAATGTCAGAAAGGCGCACATTTTTGATGTACAGAGTGGTGAATAGATCACGAAAAGATGGCCAAGACATAAAATCGCCAGCAAAAACATCAATGTCGATTGGTGGCAATGGTAAGTTGTGGGTATCGACAGGTGATGTGGAGTTAGAAACAGGGTCACTAGAGCAATTGCAAGGACAGCAAAAAGTTTCAGGTGGAGCAGGTACGGAGGGAGAAGTAGACTGCACAGGAACCGAGACAGGTTCGTCTAATGATAAATTGGGTTGAGTTTCTACTTCGGGAAGATTCAACGAATTTGTAGGAGGTGGTGAGATTTCTAACTTTGCAAGCATGTTGGGGGGTAAAACCGAAGCTAAAGATTTACTCGAAAGCAAACCTGAAGATTGCGTTTCTTTTGAAACGTTCAACAATTCATTTGGTGGAGGTGGTGAGATTGGGGAAGGTGGTGAGATTGGGGAATTTTTGAAATTCTGAATTGCGAATTCGAGAGTGAAGACATTATATGTGGACTCATCAATTCGTTCAAAGGATGCTACACATTTCAAAAATATCTCCGAAGCTCTAACAAAACGAGTGTGTGGGGTGACTGACATTTCGAAGTTTAAATGCACAAATCAGCGAAAATCTACAATTTAATTTGCAACAAACTACGAGGAATGGTAAAAAGAGGAAATTCAGGTGACACAAATTACTATAGCGCAAAGGAAATAAGAAATTTCCACAAAAACCTTCAATAGCAAGGTAAAAAGCTAATTGAAATTAAAGTAGGGCGAAATAGGAGAAAATTTAAAGAAACTTCCTCAGGGCGAACAAGAACTACTTTAATTTCGTGAAATTGCAAAAAAGTCTCAAATATACAAAAAATGTATATGATGCTACCAAGTGTAGGGTGTATTTGTCAAAATTCGAACGAATAATAAACTATTTGTCTGAAAAATAAATGTTTGCCCAAGAAAATCAACGCAGATAAAATAATTTGTCAGAAATATGTCTTATTTGGTTGACACGTTGGTGCAAGGTATGCCAAAAGTAGGGTGTATTTGTCCAAAAATACCGAAACCCCTACGGAGACTCAAATAATTTTCCAAAAACTTTAACAAATTTAGCCAAAAACAATACAAAAATTTCGAAAAACAAGTATTTTTCATATATATTCTCTGCTAGAAATATGAGGAATAAATCTTGAGTGTATGGTGAATTTGTCCAAAAATTCCAAAATTAATTAAATTTCAAAAAATTATTTTCAAAATTAATGATTAAAAAAAAATTGTACTATTTTACCCCACTGTGCTAACCACATAAGCGACGCTAGCAGAAAAATGGCTGTGTGTGAACAGCGAAACTCCCAGTAAACAACAGACGTTGCAAACGACCAAGCAAGTGAGTGCAGAGGATCAGCAGAGTTTTTTAAGGGACGCTTAAAAAGGGCTTCTTGGCTGCTTCTGCACCTATCTTTCAAACGTAATTCGATATCATCATCTAAATTGCATGGATTGTGTGTCAAGGATAGCTTAACAAACAACGAAAGAAACAGACTTGTAATGTAATGGGTCATCAGATATTTGCCCTCATATCCAAGGTAAGCTTTGTCAAACCCATTACATGTCCATATGGGAGCAAATATTTCATGACCCATTACATCTACACTCTTGTTTCTTACGTTGTTTGTTAAGCTATCCTTGACACACAATATATGCAATTCAGATGATGATATCGAATTCCGTTTGAAAGATAGGTGCAGAAACATCCAAGTCTCAAGAAATACAGGGGTAAGCTTTGTTAAACCCATTACATGTCCATACGAGATCAAATATCTCATGACCAAAACATCTACAGGCTTGTTTCTTACGTTGTTTGTTAAGCTATCCTTGACACACAATCCATGCAATTTAGATGATGATATTGAATTCCATTTGAAAGATAGACGTAGAAGCATCCAAGTCTCAAGAAATACAAGGGTAAGCTTTGTCAAACCCATTACATTTCATGACCCATTACATCTACAGTCTTCCTTCTTACGTTGTTTTTTAAACTATCCTTAAAACATTTTGTCACATTTCTGTTAATGAATTAACAGTTGAGATGTCAACAATGCTAAACAAATGCAGAATTGACGAAAATGGAGAAGTTAAAACATGTTTTTTGGACCATTCCATTTTGTGTATGGGCACTCCTATTATTTTGAACACAGCTGTATATATATATATATACTAGCTGACCCGGTCCGCGTTGCTGGCCCGTTGTTTGGTTTCTCCGTGTAAACTTTAGTTATCTATCCAGTATTGATACACCCATAATTAGGCATCCCTCTAGAAACTTCATAATATAAATCAATGTTTCGACATAAATTCCATATAATGGTATCCCCCAAATTTAAGATATAAAATCTCTTTTATTATGCCCTTCACCATAAATCGACAGTTTAAAGCACTTTGTGACCCACATATAATGGTCGGTGCACGTCAATTAACATTGCTATATATTGGATTGTTGGTCTCGGTTGGGGTCGTAATTATTACTGCAAAGAATTTTTGGTATAGGTCCACGTTTTGATATAGCTCCCGTAGAACGGTACCGGCTGATTTTCGTTATTTTTGAGGATTTAACATCATTATCATACCGAAATGGCTAAAATCTGGTTTTAATATATTTTAAAGAGGAGAGCATAAATATTCGTATCGACCGAAAGACACGCCTTTTTATTTGCGCTCGGTATGTAACAGTAATAGGTTCACGTTTTGATATAGCTCCCATAAAACAGTACCTCCCGATTTTCGATAGTTCTTAGATATAGCCACTGTTCAGTATACGTCCTCGTTTTGATATAGCTCCCATAGAACGGTGGCGCCTGATTTTCGCTATTTTTGGTGGATTTAACCTCATTCAGCCCGATCGAACGTAACGCCTTTTTTCTTCGCGCTCTATATGCAATAGTGGTAAAATACCCCTCAGCGAAATGTATGTTCCTTCGGGATATGTATGGCAACATTTATATAATTCATAAAAAAATTACTTCTATAAATTGTAGTTGTTATTATCGAGATGTTGCTGTATTTAAAAAATGTATCTTTACCTAGCTATTCCAAGGACTGAAATCAATGCTCATGAAGTTTCACTTCCCACATTTTGAGATTTTATCCGTAATTATAATATTTTCAAAAATCGAACACGATCGCGGTATTCTGATTCCAATGATGATATTGTATTGTATATCAATAACTTTGTCTGATTTCCAATGGATCTTTCTGGAATTTCGATCTTGTGACATCTCAAGTTATCCGGATTTTACTGTATTCCAAAATGTGGAGTTGATCGCGCTGTCCCACTTGTTGTTTAGTGTTCAGCGTTTATAGCGTTTTTAGGCACACTTACAAAATTATGTATATTATCTGAAATAATAAATGTTTGCAAATTTTGTGATGACCGCGATATTTTACTTTTCGCGATATTTCACTTCCGCGAAGACCATTCAGGGTCAAGACAGTAATTACAGTAGTATTGCAAACAATCTGTATACAATACGTTCAAAAATATCATGGACTTCTAATTTTTAAAAAAAAAATGTTGAAGGAGAACCTCCGGTCACTACAATTAGCCGTATTAAAATAGCTCACGACCGCGCTATCCCACTTGCTCAGTGTTTATATCATTTTTGTGTCACGCTTACTAAAATTATGTATATTAATTGAAATAATACATTTTTGAAAACTTTGTGACGACCGCGAGCATTCAGGGAAAACAATCTGTAAACAATACGTTCAAAAATATCAAAGATTTCAGATTTTCTTAAAAAAATTATGGGGGAGGACCACCGGTCACTACTCCTAGCCGTACAAAAACAGCTACGACAGTTCTAATTAATTGAAATAATACATTTTTGAAAATTTTGGGATGGCCGCGATTTTCACTTCTGCGACGTCCATTCAGGGTCAAGACTGTAATTACCATAGCATTGTAAACAATTTGTAAACAATATTTTAAAACGTATCTTGAATTTCGCGCAGAGAAAAAAATATGTTTGATCCAACAATATTCCAGGAGCAAAATATGTATTGTTAACATATTGTTGGATTCCTCATGTAGTATTGTAAATCCAAAAATAGTTTGTGTCAACTGAACAATATTTCTCTCTTTTCTTCGAAAATTTGTTTCTCTTCTCTCGCTATTCGATGCCGTGTTGAAAAAACAATTTTGGTGAGTTGTGGTGTGTTTGTATGACATGCTGCCTTTACATTTGTTTTTGTGTGTATGTACTTGTGAGACTCTTGTTTTTATTTGTTTCTGTTTTGTTTCATTCTTCTTTCCTTTTCATGTTTGTTATGGTGTTTAATTATTCCTTATGTTGTGGTGGGTTCTTGTGGCTTTTTGTTTGTCTTTGTTGTCAGCCAATGCAGCAAACCATGTATTGTGTTCATCAATGATTGCAATATTATACGCGACATTTATATCCAAGTTATGCGAAAAGTGTATATGAGAAGTATATGCACTCAAATCAAAAATTTCTGGACTGGTTTTCTGTATTGACAATACTTTTTGTAAACAAAATTAGATTATGATTGTTCCTACAATCGGTATTGTTAACGATTTTAACAATATTGCGGAAATTCGAAAGTTGATTTTGTTTTCTATGTTTGGAACAAAAGATGGTATTTTTGGATTTGGATTACAATGTTTGAACAAAACAAATACATTTTTGGAACCAAAACATATATTTTTGTTCCAACAAAAGCGAAAAATATTTTTTCTGTGCGAGCACTCAGCGGGATAAAAAAATAGATTACGACCTTTTCTCAGACCTAAAAACTCCACATACAAAATTTCATAAGATTTCCCAATCGATTTTTCGGAATTTCTATATAGTGACATCTCAAGTCATCGGGCTTTTACTGTATTCCAAAATATGGCGTTGACCGCGTTATCCCACATATTGAAGCCATATAGCGGTTTTGTAGTCACGCTTACTAAAATTAGGTATATTATCTGAAATAATACATTTTTGAATAATTTGGGATGACCGCGATATTTCACTTCCGCGACGACCATTCAAAAAAATATATAGCCTATTTTCACCACCGGTGTTCCCAGTACATTATCTGAAATTTTCAAGAAAATCTATTCAGCCGTTTTTGAGTCTATTTGGAACATACAACCAAACAAACATACTAACATACACACATTGCCTTTTATATATTAGATGATATATATATAAGATATTTGCCCCCATATCCAAGTCTCAAGAAATACAAGGGTAAGTTTTGTCAAACCCATTACATGGCCATATGGGAGCAAATATTTCATGACCCATGTTCAGGTTAGGGAGGGGAAATCCATCGGTATTTACAACGATAGCTCAGGATACCGTTTGATGAGCAGTGGGGGTGAAAAGAATAAAATAAAACAACAAAAGCGGTATCAGTTTAAATATAATAAATAATTGCCGTTTATTGATCGTATTTCTTTTCTATTCAACAACAAAGATTACCTTGTAATCTGGGGTGGCGACAGAGGCCTGTTAATATCAACTAGGATTACCAAGTGTAACCTGGGGTGGCGACAGAGGCCGGTTAGTATTAACGCGAGACGGATGGTTAATACGCGAAGTTAACTATTCAAAGGCTGATCGACAAGTGAACCCAGAGGTTCTTGCAATCGCAGAGGATTGCAGCGATCGCAGAGGATTTGAGTCGATTTAAACTACTACATTTACATATTTCAATGAGAGAAAACTCAACAACCTCCGCTCGTTAGCATCAACACTCTACGGTCTCCGCAGAGGGAACTTGCTGAGGTGATGCACGATGATGTCAATCAGCATCCGTGATCGACTGAGCTCGGGAAGATGAGTTGGAATGTATCAAACCTAAACAACCCATTACATCTACACTCTTGTTTCTGACGTTGTTTGTTAAGCTATCCTTGACACACAATCCAAGCAATTTAGATGATGATATCGAATTCCGTTTGAAAGATAGACGCAGAAGCATCCAAGTCTCATCCTGATATTAAAAATATCGTCCTTTTTCTTATGTCTAGTCAGGAAAATAATTTTATTTATTTTTTGTCCCCAAAATGACCATGTCTCCAAATAAACCACAAGATAGAGGCTTTTTCGGGGACTGTACCTAAAAAGGCCTAAAGTCCCCAAAAACGCTACTGTGTTGAAAAAGTATCCCCAAACCCTTCGCAGCATATATATAAATGTATATACACAGTACGTAAGTGGATTTGGCAAAGCTTACCCTTGTATTTCTTGAGACTTGGCTGCTTCTACACCTATCTTTCAAACGGAATTCGATATCATCATCTAAATTGCATGGATTGTGTGTCAAGGATAGCTTAACACACAACGAAAGAAACAAGTCTGTAGATGTAATGGGTCATCAGATATTTGCCCTCATTACATGTCCATATGGGAGCAAATATTTCATGATCCATTACATCTACACTCTTGTTTCTTACGTTGTTTGTTAAGCTATCCTTGACACACAATCCATGCAATACAGATGATGATATCGAATTCCGTTTGAAAGATAGGTGCAGAGACATCCAAGTCTCAAGAAATACAGGGGTAAGCTTTGTCAAACCCATTACATGTCCATACGAGAGCAAATATCTCATGACCCAAACATCTACAGTCTTGTTTCTTACGTTGTGTGTTAAGCTATCCTTGACACACAATCCATGCAATTTAGATGATGATATTGAATTCCATTTGAAAGATAGACGTAGAAGCATCCAAGTCTCAAGAAATACAAGGGTAAGCTTTGTCAAACCCATTACATGTCCATATGGGAGCAAATATTTCATGACCCATTACATCTACAGTCTTCCTTCTTACGTTGTTTTTTAAACTATCCTTAAAACATTTTGTCACATTTCTGTTAATGAATTAACAGTTGAGATGTCAACAATGTTAAACAAATGCAGAATTGACGAAAATGGAGACGTTTAAACATGTTTTTTGGACCATTCCATTTTGTGTATGGGCACTCCTATTATTTTGAACACAGCTGTATATATATATATATATATATATATATATATATATATATATATATATATATATATAAGATATTTGCCCCCATATCCAAGTCTCAAGAAATACAAGGGTAAGTTTTGTCAAAGCCATTACATGGCCATATGGGAGCAAATATTTCATGACCCATTACATCTATGCTCTTGTTTCTTACGTTGTTTGTTAAGCTATCCTTGACACACCATCCATGCAATTTAGATGATGATATCGAATTCCGTTTGAAAGATAGGTGCAGAAGCAGCCAAGTCTCAAGAAATACAAGGGTAAGCTTTGCCAAATCCACTTACGTACTGTATATATATATATATATATATATATATATATATATATATATATATATATATATATATATGTTTATATATTTCATGACCCATTACATCTACACTCTCATTTCTTACGTTGTTTGTTAAGCTATCCTTGACACACAATCCAAGCAATTTAGATGATGATATCGAATTCCGTTTGATAGATAGACGCAGAAGCATCCAAGTCTCATCCTGATACTAAAAATATCGTCCTGTTTCTTATGTCTAGACAGGAAAATAAGTTTATTTATTTTCTGTCCCCAAAATGACCATGTTTGCAAATAAACCACAAGATAGAGACTTTTTCGGGGACTGTACCTAAAAAGGCCTAATGTCCCCAAAAACGCTACTGTGTTGAAAAAGTGTCCCGAAACCCTTCGCAGCCTATATATTGTTACGAATGTAACTGATAGGTTTAAGTTAGTTTAGTTTAATTTCCGTTAATTTAAAAATTTGAATTGTAACGTAAAGTGTTTATTACGCAGTTACTTTATTTAAGCAACAACAACTACCATGTAGAACTCTCTTCATCATTCTAGTCGTTACATTACCTTTTGTTAATGTTCTTTTGTTTGTTTTGTTTTGCAACAATAATGTAATTATCGTTTAGTTCCTACTTCTTGTATTTCGTGTAGTTGTTTGTTGTTGTAGTTACGTCATTACTGTGCTTGTATGGATGTTCGCTTAGTGCGAATGTGAGTCTGTGTGTTCGCTGCACAGATTCGAGTTGTTGCCATATTTCTAGATATTTCTAGACCAAGGAGATTTTGGGTATAAATAGAGTTACGAATGGCAACATTGAGTGAGTTGTGTTTTAAGCGTTGAACTGAACAGATCGGTTAAAGAAGTGCTGCGTGCTAACTAGAGACTTGCTGTGTGCTTAGTAATGAAAGTCGGTTTATTTGGTACAAATACAAATCGTATGGGGAATAAAACAACGTCTACACGGAGATTAGTTAAACCTAATTCCGTAACAATATATATATATATATATATATGTATATAAGTTTATTTATTTTTTGTCCCAAAATGACCATGTCTCCAAATAAACCACAAGATATAGACATTTTCGGGGACTGTACCCAAAAAGACCTAATGTCCCCAAAAACGCTACTGTGTTGAAAAAGTGTCGCCAAACCCTTCGCAGCCTATATATATATAAGTTTATTTATTTATGTCCCCAAAAACGCTACTGTGTTGAAAAAGTGTCCCTAAACCCTTCGCAGCATGTATATAAAATATATATATATTTATATATAATATATATATATATATATATATATATATATATATATATATATATATATATATATATATATATATATATATATATATATATATATATTTATGCTGCGAAGGGTTTGCGTAGCGTTTTTGGGGACAGTAGCCCTTTTTAGGTACAGTCCCCGAAAAAGTCTCTATCTTGTGGTTTATTTGGAGACATGGTCATTTTGGGGACAAAAAATAAATAAACTTATATATATATATAAGCTGCGAAGGGCTTGGGGACACTTTTTCAACACAGTAGCGTTTTTGGGGACATTAGGCCTTTTTAGGTACAGTCCCCGAAAAAGTCCCCCACTTTTTCATCACAGTAGCGTTTTTGGGAACAGTAGGAATTTTTAGGTACAGTCCCCGAAAAAGTCTATATATATATATATATATATATATATATATATATATATATGCTGTTATGGGTCATGAGATATTTGCACTCAGATGGATATGTGATTGATTTGACAAGGTTACCCTTGTATTTCTTGGGACTTGTATGATCCTGCATCTATCTTCGAAACGGAATTTGATATCATCGTCTAAATTGCAGGGATTGTGTGTCAAAGATAGTTTAACAAACAACATAAGAAACAAGATTGTAGATGTTATGGGTCATGAGATATTTGTAATGGATTTGGCAAAGCTTACCCTTGTATTTCTTGAGACTTGGATGTTTCTACACCTATCTTTCCCCAAGCCCTTCGCAGCATATATATATATATATATATATATATATCTATATATATATATATATATATATATATATATATATATATATATATATATATATAAGTTTATTTATTTTTTGTCCCCAAAATGACCATGTCTCCAAATAAACCACAAGATATAGACATTTTCGGGGACTGTACCTAAAAAGACCTAATGTCCCCAAAAACGCTACTGTGTTGAAAAAGTGTCGCCAAACCCTTCGCAGCCTATATATATATAAGTTTATTTATTTATGTCCCCAAAAACGCTACTGTGTTGAAAAAGTGTCCCCAAACCCTTCGCAGCATGTATATAAATATATATATTTATATATAATATATATATATATATATATATATATATATATATATATATATATATATATATATATACTATATATATATATATATATATATATAAAGTCTCTATCTTGTGGTTTATTTGGAGACATGGTCATTTTGGGGACAAAAAATAAATAAACTTTATATATATATATATATATATATATATATATATATATATATATATATGCTGCGAAGGGCTTTGGGACACTTTTTCAACACAGTAGCGTTTTTGGGGACATTAGGCCTTTTTAGGTACAGTCCCCGAAAAAGCCTCTATCTTGTGGTTTATTTGGAGACATGGTCTTTTTGGGGACAAAAAATAAATAAAATTATTTTCCTGACTAGACATAAAAAAAGGACGATATTTTTAGTATCAGGATGAGACTTGCATGCTTCTGCGTCTATCTTTCAAACGGAATTCGATATCATCATATAAGTTGCTTGGATTGTGTGTCAAGGATAGCATAACAAACAACGTAAGAAACGAGAGTGTAGATGTAATGGGTCATTAAATATTTGCTCCCATATGGCCATGTAATGGGTTTGACAAAACTTACCCTTGTATTTCTTGAGAATTGGATATGGGGGATATATATTTATATATTTCATGACCCATTACATCTACACTCTCATTTCTTACGTTGTTTGTTAAGCTATCCTTGACACACAATCCAAGCTATTTAGATGATGATATCGAATTCCGTTTGATAGATAGACGCAGAAGCATCCAAGTCTCATCCTGATACTAAAAATATCGTCCTTTTTCTTATTGTCCCGTATGGGATGCTGTGGAACAATGTTTTGTATTTATGTCCCCAAAAACGCTACTGTGTTGAAAAAGTGTCCCCAAACCCTTCGCAGCATATATATAAATATATATATTTATATATATAATATATATATATATATATATATATATATATATATATATATATATATATATATATACTTTTTCATCACAGTAGCGTTTTTGGGGACAGAAGGCCGTTTTAGGTACAGTCCCCGAAAAAGTCTCTATATTGTGGTTTATTTGGAGACATGGTCATTTTGGGGACAAAAAATAAATAAACTTATATATATATGCTGCGAAGGGCTTGGGGACACTTTTTCAACACAGTAGCGTTTTTGGGGACATTAGGCCTTTTTAGGTACAGTCCCCGTAAAAGTCTCTATCTTGTGGTTTATTTGGAGACATGGTCTTTTTGGGGACAAAAAATAAATAAACTTATTTTCCTGACTAGACATAAAAAAAGGACGATATTTTTAGTATCAGGATGAGACTTGCATGCTTCTGCGTCTATCTTTCAAACGGAATTCGATATCATCATATAAGTTGCTTGGATTGTGTGTCAGGGATAGCATAACAAACAACGTAAGAAACGAGAGTGTAGATGTAATGGGTCATTAAATATTTGCTCCCATATGGAGCAAGAAATACAAGGGTAAGCTTTGCCAAATCCATTACAAATATCTCATGACCCATAACATCTACAATCTTGTTTCTTATGTTGTTTGCAGGATCATACAAGTCCCAAGAAATACAAGGGTAACCTTGTCAAATCAATCACATGTCCATCTGAGTGCAAATATCTCATGACCCATAACAGCATATATGTATATAAGTTTATTTATTTTTTGTCCCCCAAAATGACCATGTCTCCAAATAAACCACAAGATAGAGACTTTTTCGGGGACTGTACCTAAAAAGGCCTACTGTCCCCAAAAACGCTTTATATATATAATCTATATATTTATATATATAATATATATATATATATATATATATATATATATATATATATATATATATATATATATATATATATATATATATATTTATGCTGCGAAGGGTTTGGGGACACTTTTTCAACGCAGTAGCGTTTTTGGGACATAAATAAATAAACTTATATATATAGGCTGCGAATGGTTTGGCGACACTTTTTCAACACAGTAGCGTTTTTGGGACATTAGGTCTTTTTAGGTACAGTCCCCGAAAATGTCTATATCTTGTGGTTTATTTGGAGACATGGTCATTTTGGGCACCAAAAATAAATAAACTTATATATATATATAGGCTGCGAAGGGTATCGGGACACTTTTCAACACAATAGCGTTTTTGGGGACATTAGGCCTTTTTAGGTACAGTCCCCGAACAAGTCTCTATCTTGTGGTTTATTTGCAGACATGGTCATTTTGGGGACAAAAAATAAATAAACTTATTTTCCTGTCTAGACATAAGAAAAAGGGCGATATTTTTAGTATCAGGATGAGACTTGGATGCTTCTGCGTCTATCTTTCAAACCGAATTCGATATCATCATCTAAATTGCTCGGATTGTGTGTCAAGTATAGCTTAACAAACAACGTAAGAAATAAGAGTGTAGATGAGAGGTGATAAGAGGTGATTACATCTACACTCTCGTTTCTTACGTTGTTTGTTATGCTATCCTTGATACACAATCCGAGCAATTTAGATGATGATATCGAATTCCGTTTGAAAGATAGACGCAGAAGCATGCAAGTCTCATCCTGATACTAAAAATATCGTCCTTTTTTTATGTCTAGTCAGGAAAATATGTTTATTTATTTTTTGTCCCCAAAAAGACCATGTCTCCAAATAAACCACAAGATAGAGACTTTTTAGGGGACTGTACCTAAAAGGCCTAATGTCCCCAAAAACGCTACTGTGTTGAAAAAGTGTCTCCAAGCCCTTCGCAGAAGCATGCAAGTCTCGTCCTGATACTAAAAATATCGTCCTTTTTTATGTCTAGTCAGGAAAATATGTTTATTTATTTTTTGTCCCCAAAAAGACCATGTCTCCAAATAAACCACAAGATAGAGACTTTTTCGGGGACTGTACCTAAAAAGGCCTAATGTCCCCAAAAACGCTACTGTGTTGAAAAACTGTCTCCAAGCCCTTCGCAGCTTATATATATATATATATATATATATATATATATATATATATATGCTGCGAAGGGCTTGGGGACACTTTTTCAACACAGTAGCGTTTTTGGGGACATTAGGGCTTTTTAGGTACAGTCCCCGAAAAAGTCTCTATCTTGTGGTTTATTTGGAGACATGGTAATTTTGGGGACAAAAAATAGATAAACTTATATATATTATATATATATATATATATATATATATATATATATATATATATATATATATATATATATATATATAAAATATCGTCCTTTTTTATGTCTAGTCAGGAAAATATGTTTATTTATTTTTTGTCCCCAAAATAACCATGTCTGCAAATAAAACACAAGATAGAGACTTGTTCGGGGACTGTACCTAAAAAGGCCTAATGTCCCCAAAAACGCTATTGTGTTGAAAAAGTGTCCCGATACCCTTCGCAGCCTATATATATATAAGTTTATTTATTTTTTGTCCCCAAAATGACCATGTCTCCAAATAAACCACAAGATATAGACATTTTCGGGGACTGTACCTAAAAAGACCTAATGTCCCCAAAAACGCTACTGTGTTGAAAAAGTGTCGCCAAACCATTCGCAGCCTATATATATATATAAGTTTATTTATTAATGTCCCCAAAAACGCTACTGTGTTGAAAAAGTGTCCCCAAATATATATATATATATATATAGATTATATATATAAATATATAGATTATATATATAAAGCGTTTTTGGGGACAGTAGGCCTTTTTAGGTACAGTCCCCGAAAAAGTCTCTATCTTGTGGTTTATTTGGAGACATGGTCATTTTGGGGACAAAAAATAAATAAACTTATATATATATATATATATATGCTGTTATGGGTCATGAGATATTTGCACTCAGATGGACATGTGATTGATTTGACAAGGTTACCCTTGTATTTCTTGGGACTTGTATGATCCTGCATCTATCTTCGAAATGGAATTTGATATCATCGTCTAATAAAAAATAAATAAACTTATTTTCCTGTCTAGACATAAGGAAAAGGGCGATATTTTTAGTATCAGGATGAGACTTGGATGCTTCTGCGTCTATCTTTCAAACCGAATTCGATATCATCATCTAAATTGCTCGGATTGTGTGTCAAGTATAGCTTAACAAACAACGTAAGAAATAAGAGTGTAGATGTAATGGGTCATGATATATATATATATATATATAGATATATATATATATATATATATATATATATATATATATATATATATATATATATATATATATATATATATATATATATATATATGAGATATTTGCCCCATATCCAAATATAGCAAATATTTAATGACCCATTACATCTACACTCTCGTTTCTTACGTTGTTTGTTATGCTATCCTTGATACACAATCCGAGCAATTTAGATGATGATATCGAATTCCGTTTGAAAGATAGACGCAGAAGCATGCAAGTCTCATCCTGATACTAAAAATATCGTCCTTTTTTATGTCTAGTCAGGAAAATATGTTTATTTATTTTTTGTCCCCAAAAAGACCATGTCTCCAAATAAACCACAAGATAGAGACTTTTTAGGGGACTGTACCTAAAAAGGCCTAATGTCCCCAAAAACGCTACTGTGTTGAAAAAGTGTCTCCAAGCCCTTCGCAGAAGCATGCAAGTCTCGTCCTGATACTAAAAATATCGTCCTTTTTTATGTCTAGTCAGGAAAATATGTTTATTTATTTTTTGTCCCCAAAAAGACCATGTCTCCAAATAAACCACAAGATAGAGACTTTTTCGGGGGACTGTACCTAAAAAGGCCTAATGTCCCCAAAACGCTACTGTGTTGAAAAACTGTCTCCAAGCCCTTCGCAGCTTATATATATATATATATATATATATATATATATATAAGTTTATCTATTTTTTGTCCCCAAAATTACCATGTCTCCAAATAAACCACAAGATAGAGACTTTTTCGGGGACTGTACCTAAAAAGCCCTAATGTCCCAAAAAACGCTACTGTGTTGAAAAAGTGTCCCCAAGCCCTTCGCAGCTTATGTCTAGTCAGGAAAATATGTTTATTTATTTTTTGTCCCCAAAATAACCATGTCTCCCAAATAAACCACAAGATATAGACATTTTCGGGGACTGTACCTAAAAAGACCTAATGTCCCCAAAAACGCTACTGTGTTGAAAAAGTGTCGCCAAACCATTCGCAGCCTATATATATATAAGTTTATTTATTAATGTCCCCAAAAACGCTACTGTGTTGAAAAAGTGTCCCCAAATATAAATCTATATATATATATATATATATATATATATATATATATATAGATTATATATATAAATATATAGATTATATATATAAAGCGTTTCTGGGGACAGTAGGCCTTTTTAGGTACAGTCCCCGAAAAAGTCTCTATCTTGTGGTTTATTTGGAGACATGGTCATTTTGGGGACAAAAAATAAATAACTTATATATATATATATATATATATATATATATATATATATATATATATATATGCTGTTATGGGTCATGAGATATTTGCACTCAGATGGACATGTGATTGATTTGACAAGGTTACCCTTGTATTTCTTGGGACTTGTATGATCCTGCATCTATCTTCGAAATGGAATTTGATATCATCGTCTAAGTTGCAGGATTGTGTGTCAAAGATAGTTTAACAAACAACATAAGAAACAAGATTGTAGATGTTATGGGTCATGAGATATTTGTAACGGATTTGGCAAAGCTTACCCTTGTATTTCTTGAGACTTGGATGCTTCTACACCTATCTTTCCCCAAGCCCTTCGCAGCATATGTATATATATATATATATATATATAAGTTTATTTATTGTTTGTCCCCAAAATGACCATGTCTCCAAATAAACCACAAGATAGAGACTTTTTCGGGGACTGTACCTAAAAAGGCCCACTGTCCCCAAAAACGCTTTATATATATAATCTATATATATATATATATATATATATATATATATATATATATATTTTTTTTTTTTTATTTATTAAGCTTTTTATACAAAGACAGCTTAACTAATAATACAACTAGTCTCTAATAACTAAAGTGACTAACTAGTAGTTCATATAGTGCAGGTATTAAAAACAGAAGTATTCAACTTAAAATTAGTTAATAAGTTAAATAAGGTTATATATATATATATATATATATATATATATATATATATATATATATATATATATATTTATATTTATGCTGCGAAGGGTTTGGGGACACTTTTTCAACACAGTAGCGTTTTTCGGGACATAAATAAATAAACTTATATATATATAGGCTGCGAATGGTTTGGCGACACTTTTCAACACCGTAGCGTTTTTGGGGACATATATATATATATATATATATATATATATATATATATATATATATATTTATATATTTATATATATATAGATTATATATATAATATATATATATATATATATATATATATAAATATATATATTTATATACATGCTGCGAAGGGTTTGGGGACACTTTTTCAACACAGTAGCGTTTTTGGGGACATAAATAAATAAACTTATATATATATTTATGCTGCGAAGGGTTTGGGAAAACTTTTTCATCACAGTAGCGTTTTTGGGGACAGTAGGCCTTTTAAGGTACAGTCCCCGAAAAAGTCTTTATCTTGTGGTTTATTTGGAGACATGGTAATTTTGGGGACAAAAAATAAATAAACATATTTTCCTGACTAGACATAAAAAAGGACGATATTTTTAGTATCAGGATGAGACTTGCATGCTTCTGCGTCTATCTTTCAAACGGAATTCGATGTCATCATATAAGTTGCTTGCATTGTGTGTCAAGGATAGCATAACAAACAACGTAAGAAACGAGAGTGTAGATGTAATGGGTCATTAAATATTTGCTCCCATATGGCCATGTAATGGGGTTTGACAAAACTTACCCTTGTATTTCTTGAGAATTGGATATGGGGGCAAATATCTCATATATATATATATATATATATATATATATATATATATATATTTCATGACCCATTACATCTACACTCTTATTTCTTCCGTTTGAAAGATAGATGCAGAAGCATCCAAGTCTCATCCTTGATACTAAAATAACGCCCTTTTCTTATGTCTAAACAGGAAAATAAGTTTATTTATTTTTTGTCCCAAAATAACCATGTCTGCAAATAAACCACAAGATAGAGACTTGTTCGGGGACTGTACCTAAAAAGGCCTAATGCCCCCAAAAACGCTTTTGTGTTGAAAAAGTGTCCCGATACCCTTCGCAGCCTATATATATATAAGTTTATTTATTTTTTGTCCCCAAAATGACCATGTCTCCAAATAAACCACAAGATATAGACATTTTCGGGGACTGTACCTAAAAAGACCTAATGTCCCCAAAACGCTACTGTGTTGAAAAAGTGTCGCCAAACCCTTCGCAGCCTATATATATAAGTTTATTTATTTATGTCCCCAAAACGCTACTGTGTTTAAAAAGTGTCCCCAAACCCTTCGCAGCATGTATATAAATATATATATTTATATATATATATATATATATATATATATATATATATATATATATATATATATATATACCTAATATGGGAGGAAATATTTAATGACCCATTACATCTAAACTCTCGTTTCTTACGTTGTTTGTTATGCTATCCTTGACACACAGTCCAAGCAATTTAGATGATGATATCGAATTCCGTTTGAAAGATAGACGCCGAAGCATCCAAGTCTCATCCTGATACTAAAAATATTGTCCTTTTTCTTATGTCTAGACAGGAAAATAAGTTTATTTATTTTTTGTCCCCAAAAAGACTATGTCTCCAAATAAACCACAAGATAGAGACTTTTACCGGGGACTGTACCTAAAAAGGCCTAATGTCCCCAAAAACGCTACTGTGTTGAAAAAGTGTCCCCAAGCCCTTCGCAGCATATATATATGTATATATATATATATATATATATATAATATATATATATATATATATTATATTTCATGACCCATTACATCTAAACTCTCGTTTCTTACGTTGTTTGTTATCCTATCCTTGACACACAATCCAAGCAATTTAGATGATGATATCGAATTCCGTTTGAAAGATAGACGCAGAAGCATCCAAGTCTCATCCTGATACTAAAAATATCGTCCTTTTTCTTATATCTAGACAGGAAAATAAGTTTATTTATTTTTTGTCCCCAAAATGACCATGTCTGCAAATAAACCACAAGATAGAGACTTTTTCGGGGACTGTACCTAAAAAGGCCTAATGTCCCCAAAAACGCTACTGTGTTCAAAAAGTGTCCCGAAACCCTTCGCAGCATATATATATATATATATATATATATATATATATATATATATATATATATATATATATATATATATATATATACACTCCACGTCAGTAGAATAGAACACCTACATTTTTGTTAATGTTAGCTTATTTATCCCAAAACGAATGAATCTGCGTTTTTTAATCTTGTGGGGATTTAATGTCTATGATATTCCGTATCAAACACAGAAAAATTATGTTTCTAGCTTTTCGCGAAATGATTTTCTGATCAATTTTCCGATAGTACTATAAAAAATAGGCATTTTTTTTTGGTCATCAGGATAGAACAGTCACTTTATTTTCGCGAATTTTTGAGATATTAACGCCGAATTTTTCTTTCAGTCGATAAAGCAAGGGCTTTCTAATAATTTTTCACCAAAGAAAACCTATAAATTATTCTGCGGACACCGAAATAACAGCGTTAAAGGGTTTAAATTGACAGATATTTGAAACATCTCGGAATATCAATAGGAGTCGCGCAGTTATGTCATATTTCTTCACAATAAGATAGAATATGACACAGACAACCTCGACGGATACAATCGAGTGCTTCGGATGCTGATAAGATGGAACATTTTGAAAATAATTATGAAAAACGTCAAAATTTCTTATAAAAACCTTGATGTTGTGTTAAATAAAATGGTTTTTCCGCGAACAAGTCCGCCGTTTAAAGGTTTGGAAATATGCTCCAGATTTGGAGGAAGATAATCTGATACGAAAACAACCGTTATTTTAATGCACTGAGGGAAATTTTAGCACATTTTTTAAATTGAACACACCCTTTGGACTTCGAGTTTTATACGTGTTCTTTTAAACGGCGGACTTGTTCGCGGAAAAACCATTTTATTTAACACAACATCAAGGTTTTTATAAGAAATTTTGACGTTTTTCATAATTATTTCAAAATGTTCCATCTTATCAGCATCCGAAGCACTCGATTGTATCCGTCGAGGTTGTCTGTGTCATATTCTATCTTATTGTGAAGAAATATGACATAACTGCGCGACTCCTATTGATATTCCGAGATGTTTCAAATATCTGTCAATTTAAACCTTTAACGCTGTTATTTCGGTGTCCGCGGAATAATTTATAGGTTTTCTTTGGTGAAAAATTATTAGAAAGCCTTGCTTTATCGACTGAAAGAAAATTCGGCGTTAATATCTCAAAAATTCGCGAAAATAAAGTGACTGTTCTATCCTGATGACCAAAAATAAATGCCTATTTTTCATAGTACTATCGGAAAATTGATCAGAAAATCATTTCGCGAAAAGCTAGAAACATATTTTTTTCTGTGTTGATACGGAATATCATAGACATTAAATCCCCACAAGATTAAAAACGCAGATTCATTCGTTTTGGGATAAATAAGCTAACATTAACAAAAATGTAGGTGTTCTATTCTACTGACGTGGAGTGTATATATATATATATATATATATATATATATATATATGCATTACATCTACACTCTCGTTTCTTACGTTGTTTGTTATGCTATCCTTGACACACAATCCAAGCAACTTATATCATGATATCGAATTCCGTTTGAAAGATAGACGCAGAAGCATGCAAGTCTCATCCTGATACTAAAAATATCGTCATTTTTTATGTCTAGTCAGGAAAATATGTTTATTTATTTTTTGTCCCCAAAAAGACCATGTCTCCAAATAAACCACAAGATAGAGACTTTTTCGGGGACTGTACCTAAAAAGGCCTAATGTCCCCAAAACGCTACTGTGTTGAAAAAGTGTCCCAAGCCCTTCGCAGCTTATATATATATATATATATATATATATAAGTTTATCTATTTTTTGTCCCCAAAATTACCATGTCTCCAAATAAACCACAAGATAGAGACTTTTTCGGGGACTGTACCTAAAAAGGCCTGCTGTCCCCCAAAACGCTACTGTGATGAAAAAGTGTCCCCAAACCCTTCGCAGCATAAATATGTATATATATATATATATATATATATATATATATATATATATATATATATATATATATATATATATATATATATATTGTAGTAGGCTTGCGTTTATTAAAGGGGAACACTGTTTGTTTAAAATTATTTATTTCGTCTTCTTTATTATTTTCTATTCACAATTATTTATTGCAAGCGAGCTGGGTGCGTTTGTTCTTATGTGTGTCTCTATTGGAACTAGTTGTAATAACTGGTTTTAATAATCTCGTTGGTCAATCGCTATCACCAATGCCCCCACACATAATAACAACAACGCCCCACTCTCTTATGTACAAGAGAGTAACATAATTATCTGAATTATCTTAGATACTAATTGCTTACAAGATAATTCTACTTACACTAGCTATCAATTAAAATAGCACTACTCTAACTATTAATACTATATTCGGCCAATCCTGACTATAAAGATCACCTGACTCTTTCTGCTACGGTTGCCTTATGGAACGTTATCATTATTTGTAATAGGTAGTTCTGAATGTTGTTCTGTAACTGGACTAGGAGATAATTCGGTTTGCTGTGAACATTGTAAATTATGTTGAACTAACTGACCAGATCCCCTATGCCAATGCTTCATATTGTGTGCTGCCCATACTCCTTTATAGGGTATTCTGCTTTGCTGGAAACCTTCTACATCTGTAAAACGTAACGATCATTCTCCAGTATTTCTGTTATTACAAACGGGCCCTTAAATTTTGGCATAAATTTCTTAGACGTACCAATAGTAGCGTCAATATTTTTTATTACGACATAATCACCACGTTTGTACAGTACCGGTTGTTTTCTTTTGGGGTCTATATAATTTTTATTGTATTGTTGTGCGACACGTTGTCTATCATCTGCACTTTGTCTTATTGAATTTAAATCTCTAACATCTTCGTTCATAATATTTTCCTTAATCTGATCTGAAATTTTTCCTCGTTGATTTACACCAAACAACATTACACTAGGATGTTCATTAATCATCCTGTGGCAGGAATTGTTTAACGCAAATTCTACGGTTTCTAATGTTTTTACCCAAGTAGTATTAGTTTCTGTATCTATGAGTTTTGCGATCATTGGGCCTAAATTTCTGTTAACCCGTTCTACTTGACCATTTGCTTCTGGTGAAAACGTAGCTATTTTAATATGTTGGATGTCATTGTCTTCAACAAATTTTTTGAAATCATTCGAAGTAAAACAAGACCCTCTATCAGAAACGATGTATCGCGGTCGGCTGTAATACCTAAAGTATTCACGTAAAGCATTTATTACTTCTTTGGTAGCTGTAGTTTTCGTGGGATATAACTTGACAAATTTGGAGCAAGAATCGATAACTACGAATATGTGTTTCATTGAACTGTCTCTATCTACGGGTCCATAATGATCTATGTGTATCATTTCAAAAGGTTTCGTCGGTTTTGGAATATTGTGTAAAAATCCCTCAACAAGACCGCTTTTAGGGGAAAATACTATGCATTTTAAACAGTTTTGAACGTGATCTTTAACCTTGTTGTTTATATGAGGAAACCAGTAAGTTTTATTTATTAATTCTGTAACTTTGTTAATACCGACATGTCCCATTTCGTCGTGGTACCTAAACAAAACATGGGATTCCATTTGAGCAGGGATAACAAAAAGCAATTTTCCGGTCTTAAGTTTTCTATATAGTACGCCATTCCTCATCTCGTAATATTTATGGTCAGTTGTCTGTAACATTTCTTTAATTTTTACAATTTCGGTATCTTTGTTTTGAGCGATGATTAAATTTTCTTCAAAAGTATTGGTGTCTACAATCATAATGTCTAACGAACGACTTAATGCATCTACATGTTGCATACGCTTTCCTTCTCTATGTTCGACGACATAGTCGAAATTCTGTAATTCTAATGCCCATCTAGCAATTCTTGGATTTAACTCTTTCTTATTTAAGGTTAAAGTCAAGGAGTTGCAATCAGTAATTATTTTGAAAGTTTTGCCATATAAATAGACGTGAAATCTTCTAAGAGCATAAACTATCGCCAAGGTTTCTAATTCGTAACTGTGAAACTTAGACTCAGCATCCGAAGCTCTCTTTGAAAAATAAAATACGGGGTGCCATTTTTTATCTTCTCGTTTTTGCATAAGGATAGCCCCGAAACCTAACGCACTCGCATCGCAATGTAGTTCTCTCTCTGCGGAAGGGTCATAGAGTGTTAAAACTGGGGATTCTAAAAGTTTACCCTTTAACAATTCAAAAGTTTCGAGCTCAAGTTTCCCAAAACTAAACCTTTTATCTTTCCTGGTTAGGTCATAAAGTGGTTTAGCGAGAATTGAAAAATCTTTAATAAAGCGTCGGAAATATGAACAAAGGCCAAGGAAACTTTGTACTGAGCGTACTTTATCAGGCACAGGAAAATTTTTTATGGCTTCTAAACCTTTATCATCATCTCGTATACCTACTTGGTCAATCGTATATCCTAAGTATTTGATTTTATCTCGCAAAAATTCACATTTATCTAAACGCAGCTCCAGTTTGTTTTGTACCAGTCTCAACATAACTTCTCTTAATATTTCTAAATGTCGTTTGAGGTCACATGTGGCGACCATAATGTCGTCTAAATATATCACGACATCTCCTGTTCTAATTAGGTCTTTGAAGACATTGTTTATGAACATTTGAAAAACTGACGGAGCATTTTTTAGTTCAAAAGGCATACGCAGGAATTCATATTGTCCTAGCGGCGTAGTGAACGCTGTATATTTTATGGAATCTTCACTCATAAAAACGTGATGGAAACCATTCTTGAGATCTAGTTTAGTAAATATTTTTTTGTTTGCTAAGCTTTCTAAAAGATCGTCGATTAAAGGAATTGGGTAGTTGTGTTTAACTGTAATTTTGTTTAATTTTCTAAAATCTACACACACTCGGAGGTCTCCAGTTTTTTTCTTCACTAACACTATGGGTGAGGCATATTCAGATTCACTCGACCTTATTGTTCCTTTTTCCAAGTAATCATCTAAAATTTTCTGTAATTCTTGTTTTTCATCATAGGAAAGTCGTCTCGGAGGACAGTTGAAAGGTTTGGAATTTTCTAATATTAATTTCATTTCGTAATGTATTTCTGGTAATTCAGGACGTTTCATATCTACATAAGTTTCCTTAAATAAAACATTTAATTCCCGCAAAATATGATGGTTCACATCATCAACGACTTTCAAGTTGAAGTCTGTAGAATTTGAAGATACATCTATCGCTAATATGTCGTTCTCAAATTTTGCACATTCTTGATCTAAATTAGATTCAGTGGCTATCGATTTGTCACCTAATTCGAATTCGTTCATAATATTCTGTTCTGGCTCTACATCGGATTCACAACCAAACAACAATAATTTACTGTGAGTTTCTTTCAAAAAATCTCGTCCCAACAACACCGAATATTTCATAGAACCGTTATCAACTACCACTAATTTTACTTCAACACTTTTATTGTTATATTTTAAAAAACAAAAAGAAATTCCAAATGTTATCAAATGTGAAAAATTCAAGCCATAATAATTCGTTTGTGGTAATGGAAAAATTTGTGTTCCGACTGGCAACGCGTCTCTTCTAATTAAGCTAATTGGACTACCGGTATCAATTAACGTTTCCAAAGGAAAATAAATTTTACATGGAGCACTAAAACTATAATTAAAATATCTTACATAATCATTGTTACTCATTGCTGCGCCTTTCTTTCTATTTTTTCCGCACGTAGCCACCACACGATTTGCTTTGTCGGTGACAATACCTCTCTTTACATCGCCCACCTTCCGTGGCTCCCGTTTTAACTCGTTCCCTCTCGGCAATTTGATCGCAGCCAAGGATTTGCATAATTCGTTGACGTTGTTAATTCGCCGCATGATGGTTTGACGTCGGAGCTGCACATTAGGAATGCCGTCGATTATATACTCCACCAGTTCATCTTCCTCAAGATTTAATTTTTCGGCCAACTGTATCTTTTCATCGCAGTAATTAGCAAAGTTTTCTCCAAATTGCCACACGCGGCGTTCAAACTTCCTTCTGGTCTCTAGCTTACTGTGGTTTGAGCCAAACATCAGGCAAAATTGACTAAACATCTCGTCTAACATTGTGATGCGGCTGGAATGCAGCCAACGCAATGGTTTGCCAGTAAGATTCATAGCTAACAACACACGCAACTTGTCGTCCGACAGGTTGTAAAGCTGCTGCAAACCTCGTAATTGTTGTACCCAAAAATTTGCGTCTGTGCTTCCGTCAAAATTCGGAATAAAATTGCTTAATAATTTCATAAAAATGTGGTCATCTGTAGTTTTGTTGTTGTTGGTGTTGAAATTTTGCTTCAGCAATATATTTTCTTTCGCTAAAATGTCTTTTTCTCGTCTGAGAAGTTCATTTTCATTATTCAATAACTCTATTTCTTTGTTCTTCAGTTTGATCGCCGTAGCTTTCTCCTCATTTTCGGCAATTTTGTTCAAAAATTCGTGGGTGTCTCTAATTTTTTGTATCGCCAATTTGTTTGTGTGTGCGCCACTAACAAGTCGCGCCTTAAAGTGTATTTCTGCATGTTCTTCAATATCATGTATTTTCTCCACTTTTTGTTCAACATTATTTCGTACTTTTTCGCACTCGACCCCGCTCTCCTCTTCTTCACTGTCTGATGGCAAAATTATTTTTTGTGTTGCGCCGTTATATTTTCTGTATTTGTTTTCTGCATTTCGATCTTACTGCATGTTGACGTTGTTGTTGGCACTTTAGTGGCCGTCCACGATGTTTGTTGTTGCTTAGCTGTGACGCTATTCATTTCAAACAGGTTTTCTCTATTTCGTTCTATTTTGTTTTTTAGGTAAAACAAATTTATTGGTGTCAGGAAACAGAAAAAAAATGTCTATTTTTTTCACTTTGTAGGCGATTTTTTCCTATCCCACTTCTGAAAATGTAGTAGGCTTGCGTTTATTAAAGGGGAACACTGTTTGTTTAAAATTATTTATTTCGTCTTCTTTATTATTTTCTATTCACAATTATTTATTGCAAGCGAGCGGGGTGCGTTTGTTCTTATGTGTGTCTCTATTGGAACTAGTTGTAATAACTGGTTTTAATAACCTCGTTGGTCAATCGCTATCACCAATGCCCCCACACATAATAACAACAACGCCCCACTCTCTTATGTACAAGAGAGTAACATAATTATCTGAATTATCTTAGATACTAATTGCTTACAAGATAATTCTACTTACACTAGCTATCAATTAAAATAGCACTACTCTAACTATTAATACTACAATATATATATATATATATATATATATATATATATATATATATATATATATATATATATATATATATATATATTATTTTTTGTCCCCAAAAAGACCATGTCTCCAAATAAATCACAAGATAGAGACTTTTTCGGGGACTGTACCTAAAAAGGCCTAATGTCCCCAAAAACGCTACTGTGTTGAAAAAGTGTCCCCAAGCCCTTCGCAGCATATATATATATATATATATATATATATATATATATATATATATATATATATATATATATATAAGTTTATTTATTTTTTGTCCCCAAAATGACCCTGTCTCCAAATAAACCACAAGATAGAGACTTTATATATATATATATATATATATATATATTTCATGACCCATTACATCTACACTCTCATTTCTTACGTTGTTTGTTAAGCTATCCTTGACACACAATCCAAGCAATTTAGATGATGATATCGAATTCCGTTTGAAAGATAGACGCAGAAGCATCCAAGTCTCATCCTGATACTAAAAATATCGTCCTTTTTCTTATGTCTAGACAGGAAAATAAGTTTATTTATTTTTTGTCCCCAAAATGACCATGTCTGAAAATAAACCACAAGATAGAGACTTCTTCGGGGACTGTACCTAAAAAGGCCTAATGTCCCCAAAAACGCTACTGTGTTCAAAAAGTGTCCCGAAACCCTTCGCAGCATATATATATAAGTTTATTTATTTATGTCCCCAAAAACGCTACTGTGTTTAAAAAGTGTCCCCAAACCCTTCGCAGCATGTATATAAATATATATATTTATATATATAATATATATATATATATATATATATATATATATATATATATATTCATGACCCATTAAATCTACACACTTATTTCTTACGTTGTTTCTTAAGCTATCCTTGAAACACAATCCAAGCAATTTAGATGATGATATCGAATTCCGTTTAAAAGATAGACGCAGAAGCATCCAAGTCTCATCCTGATACTAAAAATATCGTCCTTTTTCTTATGTCTAGACAGGAAAATAAGTTTATTTATTTTTGTCCCCAAAATGACCATGTCTGCAAATAAACCACAACATAGAGACTTTTTCGGGGACTGTACCTAAAAAGGCCTAATGTCCCCAAAAACGCTACTGTGTTCAAAAAGTGTCCCGAAACCCTTCGCAGCATAAATATAAATATATATATATATATATATATATATATATATATATATATATATATATATATATATATATATATATATATATATATATATATATATTATATATATATATATATATATAAATATATATATATTTATATACATGCTGCGAAGGGTTTGGGGACACTTTTTAAACACAGTAGCGTTTTTGGGGACATAAATAAATAAACTTATATATAGGCTGCGAAGGGTTTGGCGACACTTTTTCAACACAGTAGCGTTTTTGGGGACATTAGGTCTTTTTAGGTACAGTCCCCGAAAATGTCTATATCTTGTGGTTTATTTGGAGACATGGTCATTTTGGGGACAAAAAATAAATAAACTTATTTTCCTGTCTAGACATAAGAAAAAGGGCGATATTTTTAGTATCAGGATGAGACTTGGATGCTTCTGCGTCTATCTTTCAAACGGAAGTCGATATCATCATCTAAATTGCTTGGATTGTGTGTCAAGTATAGCTTAACACACAACGTAAGAAATAAGAGTGTAGATGTAATGGGTCATGAAATATATATATATATATATATATATATATATATATATATATATATATAGATATATATATATATATATATATATATATATATATATATATATATATATATATATATATATATATATATATATATATATATATATATATATATATATATATATATATGAGATATTTGCCCCCATATCCAATTCTCAAGAAATACAAGGGTAAGTTTTGTCAAACCCATTACATGGCCATATGGGAGCAAATATTTAATGACCCATTACATCTACACTCTCGTTTCTTACGTTGTTTGTTATGCTATCCTTGACACACAATCCAAGCAACTTATATGATGATATCGAATTCCGTTTGAAAGATAGACGCAGAAGCATGCAAGTCTCATCCTGATGCTAAAAATATCGTCCTTTTTTATGTCTAGTCAGAAAAATATGTTTATTTATTTTTTGTCCCCAAAAAGACCATGTCTCCAAATAAACCACAAGATAGAGACTTTTTCGGGGACTGTACCTAAAAAGGCCTAATGTCCCCAAAAACGCTACTGTGTTGAAAAAGTGTCCCTAAGCCCTTCGCAGCTTATATATATATATATATATATATATATATATATATATATATATTTGCAGACATGGTCATTTTGGGGAAAAAAAATAAACTTATTTTCCTGTCTAGACATAAGAAAAAGGGCGTTATTTTTAGTATCAGGATGAGACTTGGATGCTTCTGCGTCTATCTTTCAAACGGAATTCGATATTGCTCTAAATTGCTCAATTGTCAAGTATTAGCTTATAGCAATTGTCAAGTATAGCTTAACAAACAACGTAAGAAATAAGAGTGTAGATGTAATGGGTCATGAAAAAATATATATATATATATATATATATATATATATATATATATATATATATATATATATATATATATATATATATATAACGTCTCTATCTTGTGGTTTATTTGGAGACAGGGTCATTTTGGGGACAAAAAATAAATAAACTTATATATATATATATATATATATATATATATATATATATTTATGTTTTGTCCCCAAAAAGACCATGTCTCCAAATAAACCACAAGATAGAGACTTTTTCGGGGACTGTACCTAAAAAGGCCTAATGTCCCCAAAAACGCTACTGTGTTGAAAAAGTGTCCCCAAGCCCTTCGCAGCATATATATATATATATATATATATATATATATATATATATTTATATTTATATTATATATATATATATATATAATATAAATATAAATATATATAGATATATATATATATATATATATATATATATATATATATATATATATATATATATTTATATTTATATTATATATATATATATATATATGCTGCGAAGGGTTTGGGGACACTTTTTCAACACAGTAGCGTTTTGGGGACATTAGGCCTTTTTAGGTACAGTCCCCGAAAAAGTTCTCTATCATGTGGTTTATTTGGAGACATGGTCTTTTTGGGGACAAAAAATAAATAAACATATTTTCCTGACTAGACATAAAAAATTACGATATTTTTAGTATCAGGATGAGACTTGCATGCTTCTGCGTCTATCTTTTCAAACGGAATTAGATATCATGATATAAGGTGCTTGGATTGTGTGTCAAGGATAGCATAACAAACAGCGTAAGAAACGAGAGTGTAGATGTAATGGGTCATTAAATATTTCCTATATTTGGATATGGGGGCAAATATCTCATATATATATATATATATATATATATATATATATATAAATTTCATGACCCATTACATCTACACTCTTATTTCTTACGTTGTTTGTTAACCTATACTTGACACACAATCCGATCAATTTAGATGATGATATCGAATTCCGTTTGAAAGATAGACGCAGAATCATGCAAGTCTCATCTGATACTAAAAATATCGTCCCTTTTTTTATGTCTAGTCAGGAAAATATGTTTATTTATTTTTTGTCCTAAGAAAGACCATGTCTCCAAATAAACCACAAGATAGAGACTTTTTCGGGGACTGTACCTAAAAAGGCGTAATGTCCCCAAAAACGCTACTGTGTTGGAAAAGTGTCCCCAAGCCCTTCGCAGCCTATATATATAAGTTTATTTATTTAGTCCCCAAAAACGCTACTGTGTTTAAAAGGTCCCCAAAACCCTTCGCAGCATGTATATAAATATATATATTTATATATTTATATATATATATATATATATGCTGCGAAGGGTTTCGGGACACTTTTGAACACAGTAGCGTTTTTGGGGACATTAGGCCTTTTTAGGTACAGTCCCCGAAGAAGTCTCTATCTTGTGGTTTATTTGCAGACATGGTCATTTTGGGGACAAAAAATAAGTAAACTTATTTTCCTGTCTAGACATAAGAAAAAGGACGATATTTTTAGTATCAGGATGAGACTTGGATGCTTCTGCGTCTATCTTTCAAAACGGAATTCGATATCATCATCTAAATTGCTTGGATTGTGTGTCAAGGATAGCATAACAAACAACGTAAGAAACGAGAGTTTAGATGTAATGGGTCATGAAATATATATATACATATATATATGCTGCGAAGGGCTTGGGGACACTTTTTCAACACAGTAGCGTTTTTGGGGACATTAGGCCTTTTTAGGTACAGTCCCCGAAAAAGTCTCTATCTTGTGGTTTATTTGGGGACATAGTCTTTTTGGGGACAAAAATAATAAACTTATTTTCCTGTCTAGATATAAGAAAAAGGACGATATTTTTAGTATCAGGATGAGACTTGGATGCTCTGCGTCTATCTTTCAAACGGAATTCGATATTATCATCTAAATTGCTTGGATTGTGTGTCAAGGATAGCATAACAAACAACGTAAGAAACGAGAGTTTAGATGTAATGGGTCATGAAATATATATATATATATATATATATATATATATATATATATATATATATATATATACATATATTATATATATGCTGCGAAGGGCTTGGGGACACTTTTTCCAACACAGTAGCGGTTTTGGGGACATTAGGCCTTTTTAGGTACAGTCCCCGAAAAAGTCTCTATCTTGTGGTTTATTGGAGACATAGTCTTTTTGGGGACAAAAAATAAATAAACTTATTTTCCTGTCTAGACATAAGAAAAAGGACGATATTTTAGTATCAGGATGAGACTTGGATGCTTCTGCGTCTATCTTTCAAACGGAATTCGATATCATCATCTAAATTGCTTGGATTGTGTGTCAAGGATAGCATAACAAACAACGTAAGAAACGAGAGTTTAGATGTAATGGGTCATTAAATATTTGCTCCCATATGGCCATGTGATGGGTTTGACAAAACTTACCCTTGTATTTCTTGAGAATTGGATATGGGGGCAAATATCTCATATATATATATATATATATATATATATATATATATATATATATATATATATATTTCATGACCCATTAAATCTACACTCTTATTTCTTACGTTGTTTCTTAAGCTATCCTTGACACACAATCCAAGCAGTTTAGATGATGATATCGAATTCCGTTTGAAAGATAGACGCAGAAGCATCCAAGTCTCATCCTGATACTAAAAATATCGTCCTTTTTCTTATGTCTAGACAGGAAAATAAGTTTATTTATTTTTTGTCCCCAAAATTACCATGTCTGCAAATAAACCACAACATAGAGACTTTTTCGGGGACTGTACCTAAAAAGGCCTAATGTCCCCAAAAACGTACTGTGGTTCAAAAAGTGTCCCGAAACCCTTCGCAGCATAAATAAATATATATATATATATATATATATATATATTCTCAAGAATACAAGGGTAAGTTTTGTCAAACCCATCACTGGCCATATGGGAGCAAATATTTAATGACCCATTACATCTAAACTCTCGTTTCTTACGTTGTTTGTTATGCTATCCTTGACACACAATCCAAGCAATTTAGATGATGATATCGAATTCCGTTTGAAAGATAGACGCAGAAGCATCCAAGTCTCATCCTGATACTAAAAATATCGTCCTTTTTCTTATGTCTAGACAGGAAAATAAGTTTATTTATTTTTGTCCCCAAAAAGACTATGTCTCCAAATAAACCACAAGATAGAGACTTTTTCGGGGACTGTACCTAAAAAGGCCTAATGTCCCCAAAAACGCTACTGTGTTGAAAAGTGTCCCCAAGCCCTTCGCAGCATATATATATATATATGTATATATATATATATATATATATATATATATATATATATTATATATATATTTCATGACCCATTACATCTAAACTCTCGTTTCTTACGTTGTTGTTATGCTATCCTTGACACACAATCCAAGCAATTTAGATGATAATTTCGAATTCCGTTTGAAAGATAGACGCAGAAGCATCCAAGTCTCATCCTGATACTAAAAATATCGTCCTTTTTCTTATATCTAGACAGGAAAAATAAGTTTATTTATTTTTTGTCCCCAAAAAGACTATGTCTCCAAATAAACCACAAGATAGAGACTTTTTCGGGGACTGTACCTAAAAAGGCCTAATGTCCCCAAAAACGCTACTGTGTTGAAAAGTGTCCCCAAGCCCTTCGCAGCATATATATATGTATATATATATTTCATGACCCATTACATCTAAACTCTCGTTTCTTACGTTGTTTGTTATGCTATCCTTGACACACAATCCAAGCAATTTAGATGATGATATCGAATTCCGTTTGAAAGATAGACGCAGAAGCATCCAAGTCTCATCCTGATACTAAAAATATCGTCCTTTTTCTTATGTCTAGACAGGAAAATAAGTTTACTTATTTTTTGTCCCCAAAATGACCATGTCTGCAAATAACCACAAGATAGAGACTTCTTCGGGGACTGTACCTAAAAAGGCCTAATGTCCCCAAAAACGCTACTGTGTTCAAAAAGTGTCCCGAAATCCTTCGCAGCATATAAATATATATATATTTTATATATATATATATATATATATATATATATATATATATATATATAAATATATAAATATATATATTTATATACATGCTGCGAAGGGTTTTGGGGACACTTTTTAAACACAGTAGCGTTTTGGGGACATAAATAAATAAACTTATATATATAGGCTGCGAAGGGCTTGGGGACACTTTTCCAACACAGTAGCGTTTTTGGGGACATTACGCCTTTTTAGGTACAGTCCCCGAAAAAGTCTCTATCTTGTGGTTTATTTGGAGACATGGTCTTTCTTAGGACAAAAATAAATAAACATATTTTCCTGACTAGACATAAAAAAGGACGATATTTTTAGTATCAGGATGAGACTTGCAAGATTCTGCGTCTATCTTTCAAACGGAATTCGATATCATCATCTAAATTGATCGGATTGTGTGTCAAGTATAGGTTAACAAACAACGTAAGAAATAAGAGTGTAGATGTAATGGGTCATGAAATTTATATATATATATATATATATATATATATATATGAGATATTTGCCCCCATATCCAAATATAGGAAATATTTAATGGACCCATTACATCTACACTCTCGTTTCTTACGCTGTTTGTTATGCTATCCTTGACACACAATCCAAGCACCTTATATCATGATATCGAATTCCGTTTGAAAGATAGACGCAGAAGCATGCAAGTCTCATCCTGATACTAAAAATATCGTAATTTTTTATGTCTAGTCAGGAAAATATGTTTATTTATTTTTGTCCCCAAAAAGACCATGTCTCCAAATAAACCACATGATAGAGACTTTTCGGGGACTGTACCTAAAAAGGCCTAATGTCCCCAAAAACGCTACTGTGTTGAAAAAGTGTCCCCAAACCCTTCGCACATATATATATATATATATATATATATATATAAATATAATATAATATAAATATATATATATATATATATATATATATATATATATATATGCTGCGAAGGGCTTGGGACACTTTTTCAACACAGTAGCGTTTTTGGGGACATTAGGCCTTTTTAGGTACAGTCCCCGAAAAGTCTCTATCTTGTGGTTTATTTGGAGACATGGTCTTTTTGGGGACAAAACATAAATATATATATATATATATATATATATATATATATATATATATATATATATAAGTTTATTTATTTTTTGTCCCCAAAATGACCCTGTCTCCAAATAAACCACAAGATAGAAGACGTTATATATATATATATATATATATATTTTTTCATGACCCCATTACATCTACACTCTTATTTCTTACGTTGTTTGTTAAGCTATACTTGACAATTGCTATAAGCTAATACTTGACAATTGAGCAATTTAGAGCAATATCGAATTCCGTTTGAAAGATAGACGCAGAAGCATCCAAGTCTCATCCTGATACTAAAAATAACGCCCTTTTTCTTATGTCTAGACAGGAAAATAAAGTTTTTTTTTTCCCCAAAATGACCATGTCTGCATATATATATATATATATATATATATATATATATATATATATATAAGCTGCGAAGGGCTTGGGGACACTTTTTCAACACAGTAGCGTTTTTGGGGACATTAGGCCTTTTTAGGTACAGTCCCCGATAAAGTCTCTATCTTGTGGTTTATTGGAGACATGGTCTTTTTGGGGACAAAAAATAAATAAACATATTTTTCTGACTAGACATAAAAAAGGACGATATTTTTAGCATCAGGATGAGACTTGCATGCTTCTGCGTCTATCTTTCAAACGGAATTCGATATCATCATATAAGTTGCTTGGATTGTGTGTCAAGGATAGCATAACAAACAACGTAAGAAACGAGAGTGTAGATGTAATGGGTCATTAAATATTTGGGCCATGTAATGGGTTTGACAAAACTTACCCTTGTATTTCTTGAGAATTGGATATGGGGGCAAATATCTCATATATATATATATATATATATATATATATATATATATATATATATATATATATATATATATATATATATATATATTATATATATATATTTCATGACCCATTACATCTACACTCTTATTTCTTACGTTGTTTGTTAAGCTATACTTGACACACAATCCAAGCAATTTAGATGATGATATCGACTTCCGTTTGAAAGATAGACGCAGAAGCATCCAAGTCTCATCTTGATACTAAAAATATCGCCTTTTTCTTATGTCTAGACAGGAAAATAAGTTTATTTATTTTTTGTCCCCAAAATGACCATGTCTCCAAATAAACCACAAGATATAGACATTTTCGGGGACTGTACCTAAAAAGACCTAATGTCCCCAAAAACGCTACTGTGTTGAAAAAGTGTCGCCAAACCCTTCGCAGCCTATATATAAGTTTATTTATTTATGTCCCCAAAAACGCTACTGTGTTTAAAAAGTGTCCCCAAACCCTTCGCAGCATGTATATAAATATATATATATTTATATATATATCATATATATATATATATATATATATATATATATATATATATATATATATATATATATTTATATTTATGCTGCGAAGGGTTTCGGGACACTTTTTGAACACAGTAGCGTTTTTGGGGACATTAGGCCTTTTTAGGTACAGTCCCCGAAAAAGTCTCTATGTTGTGGTTTATTTGCAGACATGGTCATTTTGGGGACAAAAAATAAATAAACTTATTTTCCTGTCTAGACATAAGAAAAAGGACGATATTTTTAGTATCAGGATGAGACTTGGATGCTTCTGCGTCTATCTTTTAAACGGAATTCGATATCATCATCTAAATTGCTTGGATTGTGTGTCAAGGATAGCTTAAGAAACAACGTAAGAAATAAGAGTGTAGATTTAATGGGTCATGAAATATATATATATATATATATATATATATATATATATATATATATATATATATATATGAGATATTTGCCCCCATATCCAATTCTCAAGAAATACAAGGGTAGTTTTGTCAAACCCATCACATGGCCATATGGGAGCAAATATTTAATGACCCATTACATCTAAACTCTCGTTTCTTACGTTGTTTGTTATGCTATCCTTGACACACAATCCAAGCAATTTAGATGATGATATCGAATTCCGTTTGAAAGATAGACGCAGAAGCATCCAAGTCTCATCCTGATACTAAAAATATCGTCCTTTTTCTTATGTCTAGACAGGAAAATAAGTTTATTTATTTTTTGTCCCCAAAAAGACTATGTCTCCAAATAAACCACAAGATAGAGACTTTTTCGGGGACTGTACCTAAAAAGGCCTAATGTCCCCAAAAACGCTACTGTGTTGAAAAAGTGTCCCCAAGCCCTTCGCAGCATATATATATGTATATATATATATATATATATATATATATATATATATATATATATATATATATATATATATATATATATATATATGCTGCGAAGGGTTTGGGGACACTTTTTCATCACAGTAGCGTTTTTGGGGACAGCAGGCCTTTTTAGGTACAGTCCCCGAAAAAGTCTCTATCTTGTGGTTTATTTGGAGACATGGTAATTTTGGGGACAAAAAATAGATAAACTTATATATATAAGCTGCGAAGGGCTTGGGGACACTTTTTCAACACAGTAGCGTTTTTGGGGACATTAGGCCTTTTTAGGTACAGTCCCCGAAAAAGTCTCTATCATGTGGTTTATTTGGAGACATGGTCTTTTTGGGGACAAAAAATAAATAAACATATTTTCCTGACTAGACATAAAAAATGACGATATTTTTAGTATCAGGATGAGACTTGCATGCTTCTGCGTCTATCTTTCAAACGGAATTCGATATCATGATATAAGGTGCTTGGATTGTGTGTCAAGGATAGCATAACAAACAGCGTAAGAAACGAGAGTGTAGATGTAATGGGTCATTAAATATTTGCTCCCATATGGCCATGTAATGGGCTTGACAAAACTTACCCTTGTATTTCTTGAGAATTGGATATGGGGGCAAATATCTCATATATATATATATATATATATATATATATATATATATATATATATATATATATTTTATGACCCATTACATCTATACTCTTATTTCTTACGTTGTTTGTTAACCTATACTTGACACACAATCCGATCAATTTAGATGATGATATCGAATTCCGTTTGAAAGATAGACGCAGAAGCATGCAAGTCTCATCCTGATACTAAAAATATCGTCCTTTTTTATGTCTAGTCAGGAAAATATGTTTATTTATTTTTTGTCCTAAGAAAGACCATGTCTCCAAATAAACCACAAGATAGAGACTTTTTCGGGGACTGTACCTAAAAAGGCGTACTGTCCCCAAAAACGCTACTGTGTTGAAAAAGAGTCCCCAAGCCCTTCGCAGCCTATATATATATATATATATATATACATATATATATGCTGCGAAGGGCTTGGGGACACTTTTTCAACACAGTAGCGTTTTTGGGGACATTAGGCCTTTTTAGGTACAGTCCCCGAAAAAGTCTCTATCTTGTGGTTTATTTGGAGACATAGTTTTTTTGGGGACAAAAAATAAATAAACTTATTTTCCTGTCTAGACATAAGAAAAAGGACGATATTTTTAGTATCAGGATGAGACTTGGATGCTTCTGCGTCTATCTTTCAAACGGAATTCGATATCATCATCTAAATTGCTTGGATTGTGTGTCAAGGATAGCATAACAAACAACGTAAGAAACGAGAGTTTAGATGTAATGGGTCATGAAATATATATATATATATATATATATATATATATATATATATATGCTGCGAAGGGCTTGGGGACACTTTTTCAACACAGTAGCGTTTTTGGGGACATTAGGCCTTCTTAGGTACAGTCCCCGAAAAAGTCTCTATCTTGTGGTTTATTTGGAGACATGGTCTTTTTGGGGACAAAAAATAAATATATATATATATATATATATATATTTATTTATATATATATATATATATATATATATATATATATATATATATATATATATATATATATATATAAGTTTTTTTTTTTATTTTTTGTCCCCAAAATGACCCTGTCTCCAAATAAACCACAAGATAGAGACTTTATATATATATATATATATATATATATATATATATGTATAAGCTGCGAAGGGCTTGGGGACACTTTTTCAACACAGTAGCGTTTTTGGGGACATTAGGCCTTTTTAGGTACAGTCCCCGAAAAAGTCTCTATCTTGTGGTTTATTAGGAGACATGGTCTTTTTGGGGACAAAAAATATATGTAAATTGATCGGATTGTGTGTCAAGTATAGGTTAACAAACAACGTAAGAAATAAGAGTGTAGATGTAATGGGTCATGAAATATATATATATATATATATATATATATATATATATATATATATATATATATATATATGAGATATTTGCCCCCATATCCAAATATAGGAAATATTTAATGACCCATTACATCTACACTCTCGTTTCTTACGCTGTTTGTTATGCTATCCTTGACACACAATCCAAGCACCTTACATCATGATATCGAATTCCGTTTGAAAGATAGACGCAGAAGCATGCAAGTCTCATCCTGATACTAAAAATATCGTCATTTTTTATGTCTAGTCAGGAAAATATGTTTATTTATTTTTTGTCCCCAAAAAGACCATGTCTCCAAATAAACCACATGATAGAGACTTTTTCGGGGACTGTACCTAAAAAGGCCTAATGTCCCCAAAAACGATACTGTGTTGAAAAAGTGTCCCCAAGCCCTTCGCAGCTTATATATATATATATAAGTTTATCTATTTTTTGTCCCAAAATTACCATGTCTCCAAATAAACCACAAGATAGAGACTTTTTCGGGGACTGTACCTAAAAAGGCCTGCTGTCCCCAAAAACGCTACTGTGATGAAAAAGTGTCCCCAAACCCTTCGCAGCATATATATATATATATATATATATATATATATATATTTATTTTTTGTCCCCAAAAAGACCATGTCTCCAAATAAACCACACGATAGAGACTTTTTCGGGGACTGTACCTAAAAAGGCCTAATGTCCCCAAAAACGCTACTGTGTTGAAAAAGTGTCCCCAAGCCCTTCGCAGCATATATATATATATATATATATATATATATATATATGTATATATATGTAAGGTGCTTGGATTGTGTGTCAAGGATAGCATAACAAACAGCGTAAGAAACGAGAGTGTAGATGTAATGGGTCATTAAATATTTCCTATATTTGGATATGGGGGCAAATATCTCATATATATATATATATATATATATATATATATATATATATATATATATATATATATATATATATATATATATTTCATGACCCATTACATCTACACTCTTATTTCTTACGTTGTTTGTTAACCTATACTTGACACACAATCCGATCAATTTACATATATTTTTTGTCCCCAAAAAGACCATGTCTCCTAATAAACCACAAGATAGAGACTTTTTCGGGACTGTACCTAAAAAGGCCTAATGTCCCCAAAAACGCTACTGTGTTGAAAAAGTGTCCCCAAGCCCTTCGCAGCTTATACATATATATATATATATATATATATATATATATATATATATATATATATATATATAAAGTCTCTATCTTGTGGTTTATTTGGAGACAGGGTCATTTTGGGGACAAAAAATAAAAAAAAAACTTATATATATATATATATATATATATATATATATATATATATATATATATATATATATATATATATATATATAAATATATATATATATATATATATATATTTATTTTTTGTCCCCAAAAAGACCATGTCTCCAAATAAACCACAAGATAGAGACTTTTTCGGGGACTGTACCTAAGAAGGCCTAATGTCCCCAAAAACGCTACTGTGTTGAAAAAGTGTCCCCAAGCCCTTCGCAGCATATATATATATATATATATATATATATATATATATATATATATATATATATATTTCATGACCCATTACATCTAAACTCTCGTTTCTTACGTTGTTTGTTATGCTATCCTTGACACACAATCCAAGCAATTTAGATGATGATATCGAATTCCGTTTGAAAGATAGACGCAGAAGCATCCAAGTCTCATCCTGATACTAAAAATATCGTCCTTTTTCTTATGTCTAGACAGGAAAATAAGTTTATTTATTTTTTGTCCCCAAAAAACTATGTCTCCAAATAAACCACAAGATAGAGACTTTTTCGGGGACTGTACCTAAAAAGGCCTAATGTCCCCAAAAACGCTACTGTGTTGAAAAAGTGTCCCCAAGCCCTTCGCAGCATATATATATGTATATATGTTTATATTTTTTTGTCCCCAAAAAGACCATGTCTCCAAATAAACCACATGATAGAGACTTTTTCGGGGACTGTACCTAAAAAGGCCTAATGTCCCCAAAAACGATACTGTGTTGAAAAAGTGTCCCCAAGCCCTTCGCAGCTTATATATATATATAAGTTTATCTATTTTTTGTCCCAAAATTACCATGTCTCCAAATAAACCACAAGATAGAGACTTTTTCGGGGACTGTACCTAAAAAGGCCTGCTGTCCCCAAAAACGCTACTGTGATGAAAAAGTGTCCCCAAACCCTTCGCAGCATATATATATATATATATATATATATATATATATATATATATATTTATTTTTTGTCCCCAAAAAGACCATGTCTCCAAATAAACCACACGATAGAGACTTTTTCGGGGACTGTACCTAAAAAGGCCTAATGTCCCCAAAAACGCTACTGTGTTGAAAAAGTGTCCCCAAGCCCTTCGCAGCATATATATATATATATATATATATATATATATATATATATATATATATATATATATGTATATATATATATATATATATATATATATATATATATATATATATATATAAGTTTATTTATTTTTTGTCCCCAAAATGACCCTGTCTCCAAATAAACCACAAGATAGAGACTTTATATATATATATATTTCATGACCCATTACATCTACACTCTTATTTCTTACGTTGTTTTGTAAAGCTATACTTGACACACAATCCGAGCAATTTAGATGATGATATCGAATTCCGTTTGAAAGATAGACGCAGAAGCATCCAAGTCTCATCCTGATACTAAAAATAACGCCCTTTTTCTTATGTCTAGACAGGAAAATAAGTTTATTTTTTTTTTCCCCAAAATGACCATGTCTGCAAATATATATATATATATATATTATATATATATATATATATATAAGCTGCGAAGGGCTTGGGGACACTTTTTCAACACAGTAGCGTTTTTGGGGACATTAGGCCTTTTTAGGTACAGTCCCCGAAAAAGTCTCTATCTTGTGGTTTATTTGGAGACATGGTCTTTTTGGGGACAAAAAAATAAATAAACATATTTTTCTGACTAGACATAAAAAAGGACGATATTTTTAGCATCAGGATGAGACTTGCATGCTTCTGCGTCTATCTTTCAAACGGAATTCGATATCATCATATAAGTTGCTTGGATTGTGTGTCAAGGATAGCATAACAAACAACATAAGAAACGAGAGTGTAGATGTAATGGGTCATTAAATATTTGCTCCCATATGGCCATGTAATGGGTTTGACAAAACTTACCCTTGTATTTCTTGAGAATTGGATATGGGGGCAAATATCTCATATATATATATATATATATTATATATATATATATATATATATATATATATATATATATATTTCATGACCCATTACATCTACACTCTTATTTCTTACGTTGTTTGTTAAGCTATACTTGACACACAATCCAAGCAATTTAGATGATGATATCGACTTCCGTTTGAAAGATAGACGCAGAAGCATCCAAGTCTCATCCTGATACTAAAAATATCGCCCTTTTTCTTATGTCTAGACAGGAAAATAAGTTTATTTATTTTTTGTCCCCAAAATGACCATGTCTCCAAATAAACCACAAGATATAGACATTTTCGGGGACTGTACCTAAAAAGACCTAATGTCCCCAAAAACGCTACTGTGTTGAAAAAGTGTCGCCAAACCCTTCGCAGCCTATATATATAAGTTTATTTATTTATGTCCCCAAAACGCTACTGTGTTAAAAAGTGTTCTCAAACCCTTCGCAGCATGTATATAAATATATATATATTTAATATATAAGATATATATATATATATATATATATATATATATATATATATATATATATATATATATATATATATATATATATATATATATTTATGCTGCGAAGGGTTTCGGGACACTTTTTGAACACAGTAGCGTTTTTGGGGACATTAGGCCTTTTTAGGTACAGTCCCCGAAAAAGTCTCTATCTTGTGGTTTATTTGCAGACATGGTCATTTTGGGGACAAAAAATAAATAAACTTATTTTTCCTGTCTAGACATAAGGAAAAGGACGATATTTTTAGTATCAGGATGAGACTTGGATGCTCTGCATCTATCTTTCAAACGGAATTCGATATCATCATCTAAATTGCTTGGATGTGTGTCAAGGATAGCTTAACAAACCACGTAAGAAATGAGAGTGTAGATGTAATGGGTCATGAAATATATATATATATATATATATATATATATATATATATATATATATATATATATGAGATATTTGCCCCCATATCCAATTCTCAAGAAATACAAGGGTAAGTTTTGTCAAACCCATCACATGGCCATATGGGAGCAAATATTTAATGACCCATTACATCTAAACTCTCGTTTCTTACGTTGTTTGTTATGCTATCCTTGACACACAATCCAAGTAACTTATATGATGATATCGAATTCCGTTTGAAAGATAGACGCAGAAGCATGCAAGTCTCATCCTGATACTAAAAATATCGTCCTTTTTTGATGTCTAGTCAGGAAAATAAGTTTATTTATTTTTTGTCCCCAAAAAGACCATGTCTCCAAATAAACCACAAGATAGAGACTTTTTCGGGGACTGTACCTAAAAAGGCCTATTGTCCCCAAAAACGCTACTGTGTTGAAAAAGTGTCCCCAAGCCCTTCGCAGCATATATATATATATATATATATATATATATATATATATATATATATATATATTTCATGACCCATTACATCTACACTCTCGTTTCTTACGTTGTTTGTTATGCTATCCTTGACACACAATCCAAGTAATTTATATGATGATATCGAATTCCGTTTAAAAGATAGACGCAGAAGCATGCAAGTCTCATCCTGATACTAAAAATATCGTCCTTTTTTGATGTCTAGTCAGGAAAATAAGTTTATTTATTTTTTGTCCCCAAAAAGACCATGTCTCCAAATAAACCACAAGATAGAGACTTTTTCGGGGACTGTACCTAAAAAGACCTAATGTCCCAAAAACGCTACTGTGTTTGAAAAAGTGTCGCCAAACCCTTCGCAGCCTATATATAAGTTTATTTATTTATGTCCCCAAAAACGCTACTGTGTTTAAAAAGTGTCCCCAAACCCTTCGCAGCATGTATATAAATATATATATATTTATATATATATCATATATATATATATATATATATATATATTTATATTTATGCTGCGAAGGGTTTCGGGACACTTTTTGAACACAGTAGCGTTTTTGGGGACATTAGGCCTTTTTAGGTACAGTCCCCCGAAAAAGTCTCTATGTTGTGGTTTATTTGCAGACATGGTCATTTTGGGGACAAAAAATAAATAAACTTATTTTCCTGTCTAGACATAAGAAAAAGGACGATATTTTTAGTATCAGGATGAGACTTGGATGCTTCTGCGTCTATCTTTTAAACGGAATTCGATATCATCATCTAAATTGCTTGGATTGTGTGTCAAGGATAGCTTAAGAAACAACGTAAGAAATAAGAGTGTAGATTTAATGGGTCATGAAATATATATATATATATATATATATATATATATATATATATATATATATATATATGAGATATTTGCCCCCATATCCAATTCTCAAGAAATACAAGGGTAGTTTTGTCAAACCCATCACATGGCCATATGGGAGCAAATATTTAATGACCCATTACATCTAAACTCTCGTTTCTTACGTTGTTTGTTATGCTATCCTTGACACACAATCCAAGCAATTTAGATGATGATATCGAATTCCGTTTGAAAGATAGACGCAGAAGCATCCAAGTCTCATCCTGATACTAAAAGTATCGTCCTTTTTCTTATGTCTAGACAGGAAAATAAGTTTATTTATTTTTTGTCCCCAAAAAGACTATGTCTCCAAATAAACCACAAGATAGAGACTTTTTCGGGGACTGTACCTAAAAAGGCCTAATGTCCCCAAAAACGCTACTGTGTTGAAAAAGTGTCCCCAAGCCCTTCGCAGCATATATATATGTATATATATATATATATATATATATATATATATATATATATATATATATATATATATATATGCTGCGAAGGGTTTGGGGACACTTTTTCATCACAGTAGCGTTTTTGGGACAGCAGGCCTTTTTAGGTACAGTCCCCGAAAAAGTCTCTATCTTGTGGTTTATTTGGAGACATGGTAATTTTGGGGACAAAAAATAGATAAACTTATATATATAAGCTGCGAAGGGCTTGGGGACACTTTTTCAACACAGTAGCGTTTTTGGGGACATTAGGCCTTTTTAGGTACAGTCCCCGAAAAAGTCTCTATCATGTGGTTTATTTGGAGACATGGTCTTTTTGGGGACAAAAAATAAATAAACATATTTTCCTGACTAGACATAAAAAATGACGATATTTTTAGTATCAGGATGAGACTTGCATGCTTCTGCGTCTATCTTTCAAACGGAATTCGATATCATGATATAAGTGCTTGGATTGTGTGTCAAGGATAGCATAACAAACAGCGTAAGAAACGAGAGTGTAGATGTAATGGGTCATTAAATATTTGCTCCCATATGGCCATGTAATGGGCTTGACAAAACTTACCCTTGTATTTCTTGAGAATTGGATATGGGGGCAAATATCTCATATATATATATATATATATATAATATATATATATATATATATATATATATATATATATATATATTTTATGACCCATTACATCTATACTCTTATTTCTTACGTTGTTTGTTAACCTATACTTGACACACAATCCGATCAATTTAGATGATGATATCGAATTCCGTTTGAAAGATAGACGCAGAAGCATGCAAGTCTCATCCTGATACTAAAAATATCGTCCTTTTTTATGTCTAGTCAGGAAAATATGTTTATTTATTTTTTGTCCTAAGAAAGACCATGTCTCCAAATAAACCACAAGATAGAGACTTTTTCGGGGACTGTACCTAAAAAGGCGTACTGTCCCCAAAAACGCTACTGTGTTGAAAAAGTGTCCCCAAGCCCTTCGCAGCCTATATATATATATATATATATATATATATACATATATATATGCTGCGAAGGGCTTGGGGACACTTTTTCAACACAGTAGCGTTTTTGGGGACATTAGGCCTTTTTAGGTACAGTCCCCGAAAAAGTCTCTATCTTGTGGTTTATTTGGAGACATAGTTTTTTTGGGGACAAAAAATAAATAAACTAATTTTCCTGTCTAGACATAAGAAAAAGGACGATATTTTTAGTATCAGGATGAGACTTGGATGCTTCTGCGTCTATCTTTCAAACGGAATTCGATATCATCATCTAAATTGCTTGGATTGTGTGTCAAGGATAGCATAACAAACAACGTAAGAAACGAGAGTTTAGATGTAATGGGTCATGAAATATATATATATATATATATATATATATATATATATATATATATATATATATATATATATATATATGCTGCGAAGGGCTTGGGGACACTTTTTCAACACAGTAGCGTTTTTGGGGACATTAGGCCTTCTTAGGTACAGTCCCCGAAAAAGTCTCTATCTTGTGGTTTATTTGGAGACATGGTCTTTTTGGGGACAAAAAATAAATATATATATATATATATATATATATATATATATATATATATATATATATATATATATATATATATATATATATATATATATATATATAAGTTTTTTTTTTTATTTTTTGTCCCCAAAATGACCCTGTCTCCAAATAAACCACAAGATAGAGACTTTATATATATATATATATATATATATATATATGTATAAGCTGCGAAGGGCTTGGGGACACTTTTTCAACACAGTAGCGTTTTTGGGGACATTAGGCCTTTTTAGGTACAGTCCCCGAAAAAGTCTCTATCTTGTGGTTTATTAGGAGACATGGTCTTTTTGGGGACAAAAAATATATGTAAATTGATCGGATTGTGTGTCAAGTATAGGTTAACAAACAACGTAAGAAATAAGAGTGTAGATGTAATGGGTCATGAAATATATATATATATATATATATATATATATATATATATATATATATATATATATATATATATATATATATATATATATATATGAGATATTTGCCCCCATATCCAAATATAGGAAATATTTAATGACCCATTACATCTACACTCTCGTTTCTTACGCTGTTTGTTATGCTATCCTTGACACACAATCCAAGCACCTTACATCATGATATCGAATTCCGTTTGAAAGATAGACGCAGAAGCATG